>NW_027640749.1:0-30996 GCF_949752795.1 Hyperoodon ampullatus
CCCATGCCCATGTAAAAGTGCCCAAAGTAACTGACCGAAGGTCAAAGATCTCTTTGGGGTATAGTAATTTACTAATTATTCAGTTGATCAATTTTTAAAAAATAAAAACTACAGTTCTATAATGGCAAAATCTTGAATGCAGAGTTTGAAACACAAACTAAATCTCATTGTGGTTCACTTGCTCTTTGTGACATCAGATATTCTAACGCCAAGATAATGGGTGTTATGTTATTGAAAATTCAAAGTCAAAAAATCACGTTTTTCAGTCACCATTCTAATCTCTGATATCCTCCCTTTCTCTGTTTCCAGTGATCCTTTTAAAATATTTACTCAGAGGTAGATAGCTTATCTTAAGTTCTCCAGCTGTGTCTCTTCTTCACTTGCACACAAATAGGACTTTTTTTCTCACACATGATTTCTATGGATATTATTTCTCAGAGGCTCTCTCTTCTTCAGGATTGACATGCTGGTGAGTGTTCAATCAGGGAGCTCAGTAGATTTAATACTAGTGTCATTACACAGTGACATTATGATTGGCATCAGATTAAAGCACCATATAGAGTGCTGAAAAACCACACTGATATTTGAACGTTTGCTACTTGGAAAAGGAATTCTTTCCCTGACCGGCTCTCCTTCTCCCTTTTTTCCTTCCCCAGTTTTTGAGCAGAAACATGGTGGGTAGGAGGAAATTCCAAAGAGACCAGAGCAGACTCTGTGAGGTCTGCTATGCCAAAAACTCTTCTTGTCATTTTTACACAGGTTTCCTTTTTGTTAATTCTGTAGTGAACTGGGAAAGAAGGGGACTAATATAGATGAGATAGAAGATAGATAGAGATGAAAGATATAGATAGAGATGAAAGATACAGATAGATCCTTTATTCCCAACATCCATGCCATTTCTAACCATCTCCCATGATCTCTGTTATCATCCACAGCTCCAACATAGGAGCAGTGCCATAAGTGGCCATAGTCTCTCAGAGCTCCATTCAGTCTGGTATGCTCTGCATTGTGACGATCTCACCATCCCGTGCCCATCACAATGCTGTCTATATGTTGCATGCTTCCTGACACAAATGCGCAGATTGGTGCAGAGAGGAATTTGGATGTATGGCTAACTTTGGGAATTAATGCTTTCAAACTTCGGTTTCTATATAATCTCCAGTTGACAATTCACACTCCACTCTGCAAGAACGTCCCATTTACAAATAAATATAAGAATACCTAAAGACTAAGGGAAATAAATCCAAGCTTTTAAAAACTATTTCATATACATGTCAGTCGCTTTATTTCAATCTTGAAATGAATGGTCAATTTAATATACAAGTAAGGAGCATCAATTCTGGAGCCAGACTTCCTGGATTTTAATCATTTCTCTGTTATTTTACTAGCTGTGTGAACTTGTGCTGATAAATTCTATAGATAATTCCTCATCTATAAGATGAAAATAATAACACTACATCATAAGGGAGTTGTGAGGGCTAAATGAAGTAATATACGTAAAGGGTTTAGGATAGTTTTTAGTACATAGTAAGCACATAAGGGTTAGATATTGTTATCTTATATTTTCTTTGAAAATACCAATCATAACTAGTATTTTATTTGTATTATCTGCTAAAATATTCTAACATGGCCCTCCCCCTTTTAACTTACCAAACTACTATTATTCTTTTAAGAATAATCAATTCCCTAGATTTTTTAAAACTGGAAATAAATCATGTAATGTAATGGAAAGAGCATGGATTTAGCAGACAATACAGGAGTTTGATTCCTGGCTGCACTACTTATATCTGTTTTTTTGAGCTTTATTTTTCTGGCCAATAAAATGGAATTTAAATATTTAGTTCAAAATAGTGAACTGAGATTACATGTTTAACTAGACACACTTCCCTTTGCAGATTCCCACCCACAAGAATGCCCACTAAAATTTCAATAGATTATAAAAGTAGAAATAATGTGAATCAAAACAGTAAATAAGAGAAGGCAACTATTACATACAGGAATTTCAAGAAATTTCTGCAAAATGTTTTAGAGATAAGACAGATTGAAGGTAGTATAAACTGTTCTCATAAAATAAACCCCACTAATAACCTTAAGTTTGGAGCTCTAGGTCAAAATTCAACTTATTTTAAATGCTACCTGCATAAAATTTTAAATTTGTATAATTACATATAATAAAATCCTGTATATATATATATTATTACCACAGCAATATCACATATTGAGCAAACTCATAGAACTGTATTGTGCGAACTCACACAAATCAGAGATTTTACTCATTAAGTCTTACTAAGTATTAAGGACACAAGTAATCAAATGGCTCAGAAGAAGCAGAAAGGCATCTGGGCTTCTCCTAGGCCCTTCCTTTCTGTAGGGGCATGCACCTATGACCCAGAACAGACGAAATCTCTCAGGGATGTTTGTAAGGTTCCCCACATGGTAGAGAGCATTTAACTTATGTAACATTTTTGTCTTTTTAGAAAAATAAAATTAAAACAACATTGCTCCCTCTAAATAGCTTAAGCAAAGGAGATGCAAAAATTAAAAATATTTATTTGTATCACATGCTTATCTCAAAGTACCCTCAGGCTGGGAATACATTCGTCATCATCAGCATTATCAAGCAATATTGCCCTGGGGTCAGAATGAAATTATTCATTTGACTTACAAATAAACTCATATCTATTATGAGTCCCCTCTTTATGCACACTGCCAATAATAGAATTAATAGGGTACTCATGCTATTGCTCACAGAACATTTTCTCCTGTGAGAAAATACTGAAAATTATGAACACTCACTAAAGCAGGACTGTTCCACCCAATGACCTGATGGATTCACAGCTTTATCTGAGAAGTTGTTCATAAACTTTCTGCTGGCCCCTGAAGAGGGAAGAGCTAACAGTGTGATGATTGAAATTAAAATTTTAAGAATGGAGAGAGCATTTTTTAAACATGGAAAAATTGTCATCTCAATATTTTTAAAAGATGTTCAATATTTAAATAAGAACATTTCAATATCTAATGAAGCATATACAATATTTAATTGACTCATAATTTTTCTTTAGAAAACAGGAAGCCTCACATTTTCATTAATTATGTAGTAGTTCTAAAGTTAAGATTTACCTTAACAAAACAAATTAATTAAAAAAAAACATAGGTCTTTCACTATGCAAAATCAGAGAGGAACGGAGCACTAAGCTCTGTACTGGTAATGCA
Organism: Hyperoodon ampullatus; assembly: GCF_949752795.1. Lineage (NCBI taxonomy): Eukaryota > Metazoa > Chordata > Mammalia > Artiodactyla > Ziphiidae > Hyperoodon > Hyperoodon ampullatus. The sequence continues at coordinate 3,214 of NW_027640749.1, forward strand.
TGGTCAGAACCAGTATTTGAGTAAGGGAACTGTGTCTTGATATATGATACATATAGGTAATGTATATTAGTGCAACATTAAAAAGACCCTTAGCTTCTGGTAAATTGTAGCTAGAGACAGTTTTCAAACTTCACATTTTGAAATGTGGGTGAGCACTTATACTCATTTTCAATTCCATATACTATGCATAAATAGCCATTATCACTGGTAAGTGCTTAAAATACTTAAGTTAAAATACATACATATTCATAATTTATTAATTTAACAAACTTTAACTGAGTGCCTAATATGCCACATAAAAAATATTACCACATCAAGAGAAAGTAACATCTATATTTAATACCTTTGCCATTGTTTTTAAAAAATTCTTTATCTTGTAGTTTCAAGATAAATTAATTAACTAAAACTTCAATTTTAATTATTATTTTCTCAACTCTATGAATTAAAATTTATATTGCTTCAATTGAAATAGATGTCACTAATAAATGTCTTCTGCTCCAAGGAGCATTGCTACAGTAGACCTTACCAATCAGGAAGATTTAAGTGGCTTCAATAGCGGCCCTATTGAAGAACTGAAACCTTTTGGCATAATGTCTACCCAGGACTTCTTTGCTCTGAATTTCCTACCCCCTTAGCGTTGGGCTACTGACAGCTACTCATGTGCTCTGCAATGCCACTTTCTCAGCTACAGGTGATTAAATAAATTCCATTAAACTTGGAACAAAGATTCAAAACAGATGGTTATTCTTTGCAGGTGGCTAGAAATTTAACACGTAGCATGGGGAGCTGGAGGGCAGTTATATTGTACTGTGAAGATGAAAATCAGAGGAGAAAGCTGGTGTGTTGAGAGAGAAAATATGGAAAATAAGTAGAAATATTTTTGGTACCCATTGTTCCTGTTTCCCAGATCCTGTCACCATCCCATTCTGGACCCCGGGAATATTCCTCCCCTTGGACTGTGGGATTCCAAGGCATAACCAGGTAGTATTATAATAATATACCTCTCCCTTTGTCCCCTTGAACCACCTTGATTTGCTCATTTAAACCTACTGAGATTTAAATAACGTAAGACTTTATGGAACAAATGGGAATGGGAAATGAAGTGAATTTTTATATCCATTTTCTGTAATATTTTTATATCCATTAAAATTTTAAAAAGAAAATTAGCAAGCTAAAGTTAATATCAACTTCATTTTTGCTTGAATTATTGGCTCCTGCCTATCTGTTATCCTATTTTCTGGGGCCTTCTTACAGGTAAACCTCTCCATTACAGGTTCTACCACATCTTCAGATATCAAAGTAGCTTAGATGTTAGGAGCGTGGGGTTTCACAAAATATCTTTCCATCTTTGCTATGTTCTGAATGTTTATGTCCCCCTAAGATTCCTATATTGAAATACTAACCCACAAAGGGGATGGATTTAGTAAGTGGGGCCTTTGGGAGGTGGAACCCTCATGAAAAGAGGTTCCAGAGAGATCCCTTCTCCTTCTACCACCCTTCTGCACCCTGAAAGAGAGCCCTCACCTGACCATGCTGGAACCATGATCTTAGACTTCCAGGCTCCAGATTTTTTTGAGATATAGAAGTCTGTTATTTTATAGCAGCCCAAGCAGACCAAGACAGTCTTCCTTGCCAGCATTCAAAAGTGTGGAGTCTTCAGATGATCGCTGGTGAGTAAGTTCATCCTAGAATGCCTGCTGTGAGCCCCTCTTCATTCCCAAATATCTCCTCCAGACCCCACTAGAGATACTTCTAACCCCTAGGTTTACTTCCTTCATCAGTTCTTCCTCAAAACTCCAATGGAAAAAAGAAAAAAAACATTATTATTTAACATTCAAAATATTTTTCTTTTCTGTTCTCAATGTACAACTTCTCTAATTTCAAGAGGAACAAGTCACAGTTTGCTCTTATTTGAACCAATATTCTCATGCTTACAAATATTGTATGTAAATCTGTTTATCATAGGCTTAGAACTCTCAAGGAGAACTTGCTTTGGGGAGAGATTAATATATTTTTAAGCAATTATTTCATTTTTTTCAGCAGTGTTTTAATCAATAATAAGTAAGATCATTCCTGATTATTTGCAATCTCTATGGTATATAGCACTCTTTATGTTATCAGCAATAATAAATATGTAATTATATTTAAATGCTCTCTAGCTATCTTTTTAAGGCTTTCCAGTGCCCCAATTTGTTCAGTTCATTTAAAAAAATACATCCTTAAAAATTATTAGCAGTGGTTTAGAAAAATATAATCTTACAATCAAACATCTGTTTGAATCCTGGATCTACCATTAATGCCTGTTTATAGTCAGAAATCTTTAAGCTGCAAATGACAGGAACCCTTTTCAAGCAATCTTAACCAACCTACCCTACTCTCAACCGAAATAGAACTTATTGACTTCCATTTATTCATTCCACGAATTATTGAGCACTCACTATGTGTCAGGCAATGTACCAGGTGCTGGGGCTTTAGCAGAGAACAAAATCCCTGCCCTCTTAAAGCTTGCATCACACTGGATGGTGGTGAGGAAGGGATCAAAAGGCATGATAAGACATGATGATAAGTGTTGTGAGGAAAAATGAAGCAGGAAGGGGTGAGAGAATGACAGTAGTGGCTAGAGAGAATTAGAGAGGGTTGCTGGGGAAAGCCAACAGAGAAAATGATATCTGAATATGATGATGGTAAGAGATTGAGACGTGAGATTTCCTGAAGAAGACTGTCTCATGCAGAGTAAATAAGCAGTGCAAAGTTCCTGTGTCAGGAGTAGGCCTGGTATGTTTGAGGCACAGTAGAATCAGTATGATAGGGTAAGTGAGGAGGGTAAGAGCTGAGTTTAGTAAACCATTGCCACACTTTGGTATTTACCCTCATGTGACTATAAAATGATACTTTGGCTGACATATAATAAGATATTGTTAAGACTTTGGCTTTTATTCTCATATGACTCTGATGTCCCAGGATTGAAATCGGCTTTACACCAAGGATTAAAAGGCTATTATCAGGATTTTCTTTTTCTCTTGTTCTTGGCTTTGTCTTCTCAGTTGGCAATTTCTCTCTTCAAGTCACACATATGAGACAGAGACCCCAGCAACCCCAGAGCTCACATGCGTCTCAGTGCTAACAATTTCAGAAGGGGAGAGACCTTCCTTTCCTAGTACATATGCATGTAAGTTCTCCCCCAAAGGCTCCAATGGTCCAGGTAGGGTCATGTGTACAGCTCCACAGTGGGAAACCTGGATCAGTTCAATGACAATTTCATTCAAATCACATGAAATAGGAGAGGAGAGTTCTTAAACGAGTGCAGGGTTTCCAAAAGGTAGAGAGGCCTACTGATACTGTTTGACCATGAATAAGTTACATCATCTCTCCAAGCCTCAGTCTCCTCATCAGGAAATTGGAAAATATCATGCCTACCTTATATGACTGTTGAAACAAGTTAGAAAATGTTAGCAAAGTGCTTTCCCTAAATGGCCACTATATGGTACCCATTATGACTATAACTTAGTGAAGATGTCTTTGGAAAGTCTAATATATACAATGAAGCATTAATTAGAGAATTTCAACTGTCCAATTATATTGTAGATTATATTGTATATTGTGTATTTCCAAGGGAAAACAGGATCTTAAAAATTGAAAGCTTCGGGAGAAAGTAAGAACCTATAATAGAGAAGGTCAAACTATTTAAATTGATATCATCTGGTCATGGTTATTTAAGAGTACAGTGACTTGTTTTCAAGCTATAAATCACAACCATAATGATAACAGGGACAAATATTTGACATTGGAATTGACTAAAAAACTATTTACTATTTGTCTACCATAGACTTCGCCTTTATCAGGGTATCTTCTGTTGTTCCCTGTAAGGTAGCATCTGACCTAGTGGTTTTGTTTTTCTCCCCTTATAACATTATCTGAATAGTTATGGCCATGGGATTAAAGGCAGTGGACATAGGATTAATGACAAGAGCCTTTGATATCAGGCATGTTAATTCCCTTTCCCAGTTTTCATGTTTCTTATCTATCACATGACTGTTTGGGACCAAATACTCCTGGAAGTCTCTTTTAGGGGTATGATTCTTCAAATAAAAACTTGCCAGCATTACACTATATTCTACAACAGCCCAACGAGTTCTGGAGAGTTGCTTTTATTGTTAATACATTCTTTTTTCCTGATTTTTAAAAATAAGTTATCTTGGGAACACTTTAATTCTGCATATTGTGAAGAGGGTCAGGTGTTAGCCTGGGCATTAAAAGAAGAAAAATAAAATTCCAACTTTCAGAAGCCAAGTATACACCTAAAGTATTTTGCTTTAATCCTTCATGGCTGGCTTCTGATTACTTCTAGCTCAGATGATAGAAAGCAATTTTCAGCTAAGTGCTTAACTCCAGTAGTCTTCTTTCACATCTGGACCTCCAGGGCCCTACTTATATATCCCATCAAGTAAAGTGTCTCCACAATTCTCTGCCTTTCTTAGAAGAACATATCCTTGGAGGTTTTACATGGCTTTCCATTTCAATCACTCCATTAAGCCCAAAGCTCTGAACTTTCCTTGCTTTTTCTACTTTATGAACTACTACATTTCTTATGATGAAAGCAGAAAAGAAAAAAATTGAAGTTTCTTGTAATTTAATTTCTGTCACCCTAGATGTGTTTATCTGTTTAATCAAAAACAACAGAATTCTAAAGAATGCATTGCTGATCAGTTTACAAACACAAAATGGAATTAAAATAGAGTTGGGCAAAATGACTATGACAAATTCTACACATCACATGTAGGTAGAAACTAAAAATCTATGGATGGTTCTGCATAGATGAGCCATATCTCAGTGGAATAAAGATGAGGGTAAAAGAAGGAATTAGCCATGGCTAGCGTATCTTTAAATTTATTTGTTATTTTGGAACCTAGAGCATCCTCATGAGACAATGTTGTGGCTCACATAAAGAGCCACACAGGGACATGATGGTCAATGGTCATTTTTGATTCCCTACAATGAGTGTAAATTTTTCAGAGAAATTATGAAAAAAAAAATCAGAGCATTAATATGTAGTTTTGATGAAGAAATCTGAGGATCTCAGTGAAAAGCTTGGACCAAACTTAGAAACAAGGAAAGACACATAAAAGAATTTTAGTACAAGGATGTGGCCAAAGGTGAGAACAAACCAATATCAGTAACATTTAAAATGGAATCTTTATATCAATATGACTTAATAAATTTTTAAAATATGTTTAATTAAACTTTCACAATTAAATTTTAAACTAGGGGAGAAAGTTTGTGTTTTTCCTGTAACTGGGTTTTAAGACATGTATCTTCTTATCAGTAGAAAGTGAAAGAACTGCAGATAAACATTTAAAAGAATAAATTCATCATCGCCAGAAAAATAAGACAAAAAGAAAGAATTGTAACAGAAAACTAAAGATATATTTATGTCTCTATAAAAAATGAAATGGATATAATCTGAATTTGAAAAGTAAAAGGTAGTAGGGTAGATCTATAAAGGAAGAAAGGTAATCAATGCAGACAAGTAAATGTTTTGGGGTCAATGGAAGGACCTCCTAGATACAGCACATATTTAGAAAAATGAATTCCCGTTACTAGAATTTATATGTATACTTAGTTTTACAATGACATAAATTAGTGCCTTTAAACAAAAACAAAAACAAAATAAAACTAATGCTAAATTTCTAATACTCACAATTAGCAGCAGGCAGAAGGAACTGACTCACTCTGGCAAGATAGGAGCAACTTATACAACATCAAATATAAACCTGATAAAATGACAGGCTTAAGTTGTAGAAAAATTTATTTAAAACACTACATTCATTTTGATGTTGCATATTGTGGTCAAGATTTCAGGTAAGTGTGTAAGTTGAAAAACCTCCTGTTTCTCAGATTACCTTACACTCACTAAAATGAATCAACAGGTAAATAGGAAATAGCCTACAATTTTTAGACAGTTGCTTCATTGATTCAGAAAACAGCCTTCAGTTCTAACAATTGCTTAGTTATTTCTTGATGGTGATCTCTCTAGAGAGCATTTACTTCCAAATGACTAAATTCAGAACTCAACTTAAAGATTAATTTGGCTATAAACCATTAACATAACCCAATATATGGTATAGAGCCTTCTCATTTATGCATCTCCCCAAAGGAACACCTCAGTCTTAAAATGAACATAGCTTACTATGAAAAGAGCATACACTTTAAAGACTGTATTTATAAAGCCCACCATTTGCTTTATCACACCTTTGGGAAAACTTGAGAAACTGGTATTTTTAAAAAAAAAAATAGGTTGACCTTAGAATAGCTTCTTTTAAAATAAGTGCTATTCTACTCCATTCTTACTCCAATATTTAGTTCAAAACTCTGCAGACCTTTTCAGCTTTGGGAAATCCCAGAGAGTTTGTATATTTGCCTACATAAGTTATAAAGCTTATTTTGAAATCAGGAAGTATGAAGCCTCCAACTTTGTTCTTCCTGATTTCAAAATATATTACAAAGCTACAGTAATTAAACCAGTATGGTATTTGCACAAAAATAGACATGTAGACCAATGGGATAGAATAGAGAACCCTGAAGTAAACCCATGCATACATTATCAACTGATCTTCCACAAGGGTGCCAAAAATACACAATGAGGAAAGGACAGTCTCTTCAACAAAAGATACTGGAAAAACTGGGCATCCACATGAAAAGAATGAAACTCAACCCATATTGTACACCATATATAAAAATCAATTCAAAATGGATTAAAGATTAAACACAAGACCTGAAACTATGAAACTTATAGAAGAAAACATGGGAGGAAAACTTCATGACATTGACCTTGGCAATGACGTTTTGGCTATGACAACAAAAGCACTGGCAACAAAAGCAAATATGGACAGGTGGGACTACCTCAAACCAAAAAGCTTCTGCACAGCAAAGGAAATGGGAGAAAATATCTGTGGACCATATATCTAATAAGGGATTCATATGCAAAACATATAAGGAACTCCAGAAACTCAATAGCAAAAAACCCAAAAAACCCTGACTGAAAAATGTGCAAAAGACTTGAAATATTTCTGCAAAGAAGACATACAAATAGCCAAAAGGTATACGAAAGATGCTCAACATCATTAATCATCAGGGAAATGCAAATCAAAACCACAATGAGATATCACCTCATACTTGACAGGATGGCTCTTATCAAAAAACTAAACATAGCAAGTGTTGGCAAAGCTGTGGAGAAAAGGAAACCCTTGTACATTGTTGGTGGAAATATAAAATGATGAAGCTGCTATAGAAAACAGTATAGACGGGCCTCAAAAATTAAGAATAGAACTATCATATCATCCTGAAATCCTACTTCTGTGTATATATACAAAAGAGTCAAAATCAAGATCTCAAATAGATATCTGCACACCCATATTCATTTCAGCATTATTCACAATAGCCAAGATCTGGAAATGACCTAAATGTCCTTCAGTGGATGAATGGATTAAGAAAAGTGGTATATATACACAATGGAATATTATTCAGCCTTCAAAAAAGGAGATCCTGCCATTTGCAACAACACGGATGAAACTGGAAGACATTATGCTAAATGAAATAAGCCACTCATAGAAGGACAAATACATCATGATTCTACTTAGATGAGGTATCTAAAACAGTTAAACTCATAGAGAGAGTAAAATGGTCTTCTCCAGGGGGCTAGGGGGAAGAGGAAATGGAGAGTTGTTGTTCAACAGGTATAAACTTTCAGACATGCAACATGAAGAAATTCTAGATATCTGCTGTACCACATTGTGCCTATAGTTAACAATTGTGTATTGTGCATTTAAAATTTTGTTAAGAGGGTAGATCTCATGTTAAGTGTTCTTCTTGCAATAAAAAAATAAAAAGTGAAACTGTGAAGATTAAAATACAGCGAAATTCACCATGAAGTAATAGAGTTTAGGAACGAAGCTCAAAAAAGGGTATTCTACTTAATTTTTCTCTTATATTTTTGTTAAACACTATAAATTTTATAGAAAGAAATTCTGTTAAGAAATAATGGTAAAAGCTCTAATTGTAACTAATTACTAAAATTAAGGTAGTTTTCCACCAATATTTTCTTCCTTATGTCTTTCTTCAGTACTGGCAGATACAAGAGAAAAAACAAGCAATGATATTAAAATTCTATACTTAGAATACTCACTATTATAAATGGACAGGATAATTTCCTTTCTATTATCATTGGTTATCTAAAATCTCCAACTCAAACATGGAATTGGGATTTAATAACAGTCTGACATTGCTTAGTCCCACTTTCTTATAGTTATTTCTTGTTGACCTCAAATAACAAAAAGCAAGAGTATTGGATCTGCAGGCTTGCCCTATAAGTGAATGTGTGGAATAAAGCAACTTTTTTCAAGGAACCAAATACATACTTCATTTTCATGACAAGTTTTCTTGGAAATATTCAGCATTATAAGACAAGGCAAAAAAGCAAAATAAAACTAAGATGAATGCTTTGCTGCGACAGCACTGACCTTAGATCTGGACAAGTAGCGCTCCTCCTGTGCCTCACACTTCAGAATACCCCCGTATGGCAAAGAAGAGACACCTAAAGACATTTTTATTGATCTCATAAGTGGATTTTTGTTTTATATTGTTTGCTTTTCCAGGGTTGGTTTGTTTGGTTAAGTAACTGGCTAATAGATTGAGAGGGTTACTAGAGCTGAAGTGAGCCCCCAGGCCAGAGACTGCAAGGGCGAGCGCCTGAATGCAGGGGTAGGGTGTGTGGGGAGAAAATCACAAGTTCTGCCCTGGAAAACTGGGGAATTTATATAAAGTTAGTCCGCAAAATCATCAAATTATTATGTCTCAGACTGGGTTCTGCCAACAACCAGACAATTGTGGCCCCCCAGTTTTCTCCTTTGATGGTCTAGTCTGGGGAGGACAACCTGGAAATCCTGAGCTAGAAAAGAGAAGTGAGTGGATGGTAAATACACTGACCTTGGCTTCCTGGGAAGTTTGCTCTGTCTTGCAGCCAAAATTCAGGTGGGTTGAGATCTGAGTCTCAGCGTAGCTTTGCTTTGTCCTGTCCCAGCAGATCCAATTCATTCAGACAGGGCAGGAAAGAGCACCTTTGGGCTCCTGGTTATAAGGACCATCACTAGGGAGTAGGCTGGGACTCCTGGGGAGGAACATGAACAGAGGCATTTATATGAATTGATGTACAACATTCAAATATTTAGGAGTCTGATACAGTGGTCAGACTCCTCTGTACTTTCACTGTGTACACGGATGAGCATATTCTGCATTCTGCAGGCAGATTCAGGCAGATGCTGCAGTTTGTCTCTGTCCAACTGTTGTACTTTTCCTACATTCTGACTTCCCATAGTCTTTTTTCCCCAAAAATCAATGAATAGTTTTCTATGTTTTATTGTAATAACTTTTCCCAGCCTACTGTAAAATTTTCCCCACCAAAAGAAGAAAAAAATTATATATATATAATATATATATATATATATATATATATTTTTTTTTTTTTTTCCACTGCGCCCTGGCAGTGTCCTGTTCTGTGTAAAAGGTACTAGTCTTCTGGAAATGCCTTTGAATTGTTGGAGATGCTGAGGAAGTCTCAAAGGGACATGCCTAAGCTGCTTAGACTCCACTCCTCTGTGGATATTAAACACATATCAGAAAGTCTCAGGCTATTTGTGTATGGAAGGGTAAGAGCTGGCAGCCTCAATGCCTGTGGTCTCTGACTGGGCACATCAACCACAGCCTCTCCCTCCATTGCATATGAAATCTCATAGCAACTTATAGTTACTTCAACTTAGAAGACGCTGCTGACTCAGACTTTGTACTTTGGCTGATAGTATGGTACCATTTTATCCTTTTTTCCTTATCACATCCTTTTAGTGATTTATTGTATTTCTACTTATTTCATTTTCAGTAAAAATGCAGGCAGGAAGCAACATTAAAAGCACTGTAAATTATGGGGATGTGCAGTGAACTGGGAGCTCAGCAGAGAGATTAAACTTGAATTTTCTAAGAGAGAATTCTTGTCAAAATCCTGACAGAAGAAATAGTTAACGTTTGCTTAATGGGAGTAAACATGTACCTATGTGACATTCTTCCATCAAATTAGAATAAGAACATGGCCTGCTTAGAGCTTATCAGCTTAATTTCTACAGAAACTCTTCAAGTGGGTGTTTTTGTTTGTTAGTTTGTTTTTAATTGAAGTTTCAGTGTAATACAATATTATATTAGTTTCAGGAGTACAACACAGTGATTCAAAATTTTTATAGATTATGCACCAAAGTTATTATAACATTACTGACTATATTCCTTGCGCTGTACTTCCTGTGACTTCTTATATAACTGGTAATTTGTACCTCTTAATTTCCTTTAACCATTTTGTCCATCCCCCCCACCCCCTTCCTCTCTGGCAACCACTAGTTTGTTCTCTGTATCTGTAAGTCTGTTTCTTTTTGCTATATTTTTTAATGTTAAGCTCCAAATAGGAAGCAGTCAGATGAATTAAAAAGTCTGTATTTTCTGTAAAAATTTGTTTGAAGGATCAAGAAACATATTCTTGCATGAAGAAATGGATGAGAATTTCCATATTCTTTTAACTTCTAGGAAGCACAGAAAAATATTTAAACTTAAACATTTAAAATTATATTAGTTTTGGTGGTAAGTGCATTTATTTTTATGTGATTAGTATATTTATCAATTTTTAATTGTTTTATATTATCTAAATGGCTTTACTGATGAAACATATCGAATCACATTTAAAGGCATATGGGCTATAAATATTTAACTTATTTTAAATTGTTTTAAATAAAAAATAATTTGTTAAAACTATAAGCTTCATATTTATTTTCCATTTATTTATTTCTTATGTTATTCATAATAAACCTGTCAGGTAGATATTTTCATAGATGAAATCAAATTCAGAGAGTTTAAATGACTTGTCCCAGATTACTTAGTAATAGCAGATAATTAAATCTCCAACATCCAGTTTTCTCTAAATCTAGATTTCAGAATTAAAATAAAAAACAGAAGACATGGCTTTAGAATAAAATTTACCATGTGACATGTGTCAACAAAAATGTCTGAGAGGTCAAGTTTTCTCAATTTTTTGCAACTTTTTATTTTATAGCCTAACAGAATCCAATTCAATGACTGTATAAAGTGTTTTATTTCTTATTTAATTAGTCCAACTAAAGAAATAAAATTAATAAAATATATTATGTATATCTTGAATCTAGATGATGAAAATAATTATTATCATAATACTTTACATTTTGTCAAATTTCTAAAATCCATGGTTTGAAAAAGCAACAAACTTTAAATTTTATTGTTTTATAAAAGAAAAAGGGACTAATGACTTGCATATTATCGTGTATACCGTATCTATTTATGTGTGGTAAATAAATATGTGGTTCAGTAAAAGCAACCAAAACATGATTATTTTCTCTCATCAAGTAGTAAATATTTCTGGTTTTGGATAAACCTATCTTTAACCCCCAAGCAGTTACAGATGGCTGATTCTTGTTGAGACAAGTGAAAATCCTTTCTTTTTAGGAAAAAACTGACTTTTCTCCCTTCAGCATTTCCTAATCCAAAGCAAGTCATGGTGTTTATGCTCCCATACTACATATTAAATGAGATAAAAGAGGATTTATCTTCTTGTGTCACCTTTTTATGAAAACATATTTATAGTTTAGTAAGTGTTGTTAATATATCCTCATTAACCTAGTTGTGGAAGTTTTGATAACAATTTTAAAACTTTCATGAAGCTTTTTAAAAGTCTAATATATCTGTTTACCCTTTATACCTTATCCTTTTTAAATTTTTTTTCATGTATGTTTTATAATTTGCTAATATTTGACTTCATAGCCATTCAAATACCACTTAGCCAAATCTTTTCATATAACTTACAAATATTTTTCAAACTCTTTAACTATATGTGTTTTAGTTTGGAATGCTATAATAAATATAAAATTCTTGAAAACATTTAATCATATAAAGACTTTCGACTTGTAAAATAGTATACTTTTGCACCATCATAACATGAGTATCACTATTGACCAAATAATGTTTGTTTCAAAAAATGCATCATACTTATCTACGTGGAGGTGAACACATCAATTGTATTTGTCTTAGAAACTGGATTCCAAGTATCTCGAAGAGAGAAGGTGAAAAAAATCTAAATGCTGTTAAAATCCAACACTATGTTTCTGCTATGTGTCATTCACTTTCCTAACTACATGCATTGATACCAGTTGCAAGGGCAGGCCTTAGGCAACTAGAGAAGTGGCTGTTTTTTGATGTCGTTGCCCTCCCACATGCCCTCTCAGGCTTCTCCATTGCCTCAAATCTACTTCAGCTAGTCTCCGTCTGGCACCTTTATTTGCTCCCTTGTGTGGGAACTTACATGTCCTACAGCACACATTCAGGGTCTAAGAAGTCAGCTAGTAAATTAGCTTAATTCATTAGATTTTACTAAAGGTCATTTGGAGAAATACTCTCATGAATTATACATATATAAGCAGTATACTTTCATTTTAACTTGGTCTCCTACAGATACTGTCCACATATTTAATATTTACTGACGACTAAAGATTTTAGCAACCTTAAAGAAAATCTAATTCTGGGTCTGGCAGTGGGAGCTTTAACTTTGTTGTTCTGTACATTTCCTCTCAGTCTTTCCTCCCAAAAACTGCCCACAAAGGCTGAAAATTCTAAAGGTTTATTTGCATTTGTACAAGCTATCATTTATGTATCTAAACTTAATGAAAGTCAACAAAATGAGCTGCAACTTGGTTACTTCCTGAAGCTAAAGACCATCTAACTTATCTCTGTAACCTCACTACCTAGCATAACACCTGAGGCACAATGGATGCTTGATACAGTTTTGTTGAATGAATGAATAAGTAAATGTACGAATGAGTAAATGAATAAATGAAGAGGCATTATAATCCACGGATATAGAAAGTATGTCTGTGGTCTCTAATATATCCAATAGCTTACATTACTAGGAACTTATTTACCTACAGCTGAATATAATTTAAACCATATTTTAAAAAAGGCCTTGGTCACACATTTTTTGGATGGGGAAATGGCCCCTCAAATTTCATACACGTTTTGAAGAGGTCATCAGAAAACACTGATGTGTTCAATCACCCTCGATCATATCTAATAAATATTTTGCCAATTATCTACCCTCACTGCAGTGTTTAAACACTGAGAAAAAAATAATTTTTGTATAAATGCATATGCATTAAATCTTTATACATATATATATATATATTCAAGGTGCATATGCAGTAATGCATATATTCTAATTACTCTGCTAGTAATTAGAGAAATGAAATGGAATATTAATATCTCTCAGACATTAAAAAAAACTATATAACAATAAGAAACTAAAGCTTAATTCCTTTCTACAGATAAGGAAACAAGAATTTAAATGGGTAAAGTGATTTCCTCAGAGCTACACAGGTAAATAACAGAGCTCAATATGTTCCCTATTATCCTGAATCCCAAATCAGTGCCCTCTTAATTAAAAGATGATACTTAGCTCTATAGCAGTTTTCTAAAATTATTATGTAAAATAATTTTATTTATTTAAGAGAGGGCATTTTGGGAGTGAAATCCACAAGATCTCAACATACTACACTAATGATAGAGCTTAAGTGTGGCAATCTTGAGTAAGTTGCATTAAAATTGTACCATTCCAGATATTCAATAATTCATTCATTTTAGTAAACATTTATTGACCCTACTTTGAGTTAGGCATTCAATATGGAAATGAATATGAAACTATCTTTTGCTTTAAATAACTCACAGCTTAGTGAGATGGACATGTGTATCAACAGATAAATCATAGAACAATGTCATAAGAAATGAATATGAGTTACGAGCAGAATAGGGGGAACAAAAGGTAAAATCTTATAAGATATCTTTATAATTCAGAGACACTCTGCTCTTACAGAATTTAGCTGGATTTGGCCAAATTAAGAGTGAAGAGTGCAGTTCTCCATATTGTTAAATCTGACCGAGACTTCTGACTCCAACTGCAAACAGTGAGGGTCCAACTACAAAGTTAGAGAAAAGAGTCTACCAAAGACAACTCTCACTTCTGACATCAAATGCAAGTTTGATGGTTTCCCAAAACACCCATAGGTTTGATAATTCCCTAGAAAGGCTCACAGAACTCAGTGAAACCTATTATACTCATAGACTACATTTATTGCAGAGAAAAGATATAAATTAGAATCAGGCAAAAGAAGATATGCTTAGGCCAGAATCTAGGAGGATTCCAACACAAAGCTTCTGTCGTCCTCAAGAAACATTACCCTCTCACATTGATACGTGATAATATGTATGAAGTATTACTAACTCAAGAAGCTCCGGATGTCAGTGCTTGGTTGTCCAGACCCTATACTGACTGACTGATTCATGGGATTGGACTCATCTCTAGAACCACACTCCAACTCCTCCAGGAGACCCAGGCTAACCTCACATGGCCCAAATCCCCAAACCTCTAATCATGTGATTGGTGTTTCTGGAATAGCCAGCCCCCTAAGAATACTGGTTGTGTATGGCCCCACGCTGAGTCATCTCTTTACTAGGTGTGGTCCCATCATGAACAACAGGAATAACAAAGACACTTGGGATACTTCCCAGGAGCTGAAAACACTTTACCTCCCAGAAACTGAAAACAAAGGAAAGACCTCTCTTTAGGCAAGACTAAATTAATTATGACTCAGAACTGTATGTAATTTATAGATAATCCAAAGCATTTTTCATTCTATAACCTGTCAAATCTAATCTCTAATTAAACATTTTATTCGTGAATCTGAGTAGGTAAAATTATTTTCATGGGTGAAAAGAAAATCAAAATGAGGTTGGTATTGCTAAGAGAGCCCTCTAAAATGGAGCCAGGAGGCTGTTGAGGAAGTGTGACTCATGCACATCTCAGCCTGAATGGAATCTGACATTTGACCACTTATTGTCTTAATGCAGGTATCCAGAACATCTACCTGCCCAATGTTTCAGAAACTCAAGATACTTATTGGACCCTCACCCCAAATAATTTGACAACCTATCCCTTAAAGACAAATATTTCTTTTCTTGCTTCAGAGTCAATCATAATTCTCGTCAGACAACTTTAGCAGCCTTGTGATTTTTGCCTTTATAAGCCCCTGACTCTTTCTCTACCCTGAAATACTCTTTCGGTTTTACCTGAATCTGTCTCCTGAACTGCAATTCCTAAGACCCCAAATAAACTCTTTCTTATTTGCAGTCTTCGATGTTTTCTTGCTCAACAATGGGATTCTTCTCATTTCTTTCAAAACATCATCAAACGAAGGTGTTTCCAAATAGAGAAAGATGCAAAAACAGGAATGTCATATTAAGAAAAAGGATTTCCTAAAGACTAAATATTCAACATCTGAATAATTATATGTAACAATAAATTCATTTACTGACTATCTCCTATGGTCAAGGCACTGTCCTAAATACCAGAGAGAGATTCACATAGATGACATTCTCCACCCTCAAACAGCACCAATTCTACTAATGGAAACAAACATAAGCATAAGTAACCACGACATAGAAAGAGCACATTAAAGCACTCTTGTACAAGTGCAAAGGGCTATGGGACAAAAATATGGAAGAAAAGGTTGCACTGAGGCAATAGCACAATGGCAGTTAAACTTGAGTGAGGTCTTGAAGGGTAAGTAGATTTTAATAGGAAGACTATGAGGATAAGTGCATTTCTGTGAAAGATACAGTGAGAAAACTAGTGTGTACTAGACGAATAGAAATGTATATGGAAAGAAGGGAACAAAGGATAATAGATGGAATATGTAGGTTTGGAACATCATTTGGGAAAGAAGTTTAAGGTTAGACTGTGTGGGACTTTGAATTCTATGACAGTGACTGTTGAACCTTTTTTGTAAACAGTCGGGAGATGTTTTGCTTACTGCAATGGTTAATCTGTAAGTGGAGTGGTGGTAGATTAATACTTTTCCCTTGAAAAAAATGATACAGTAATATACTCATATACCAACTTATTAAAGTAAGGTTTATCCAACTAATAAAAATAGTGAAGGAAACATGCTACATCATAGAACATGAATATATGTACTATGTTTCCTTTGCTATTTTTATTACTTGGGTAAACCATACCTCAGTAAGTTATGGTATAATTCATATCAATTTTCCATAATTATAGAAGAATTACTGAAGTGTAGAAATACACAGGAAATTTGAGGATATTTGGTCAAATCATTTACAGAGTCAATCAAGCTGTGTAATGTTTAGAAGAGTCTGTTCATGGACTTCAAGATAGCATTTTCTGTTTTTTATTCTCTCTTACTAAACATTCCTGGAGGAAAGGAGATAATTTACTTTCTATTTGTATGGACTATAAATATTAAGAAGATGAGCCTTATAAAAGGAAAGTGTTTGAAACAAGTTTATGGTGCTCATTCAGAGTCCCTAATGATTTTCTTTCATAGGCTTCTTGACCTCTACTTCTAGAACTATTTCTATCTCAAAAAAAACTCTTTTCTCTCATGTATTTTTTATTTGTGTTTTTTTTCCCTACAGTATTGGTGTTGAGGGGAGTTCTAATAATAAAAAATTTACTCTTTCAATACATATAGGTAATGAGTACCTTTCAAATGAAGCAAGTTCAAGCATTTGTCCTGGGATTAACACATTGTCATTTATAAAATATTTCCTTTTCTCTCCTAAAGCTACCTTTCACTTCCATAGTAATTTTCTCAAAACTTTTGGATTGGAAGATTAAAAAATACTTTTTCATTTTAATATTTCTTGTCTTTTCTATTATCTGTACCTTGCCAAATTTACACAGTATTTGATTTTCAAATTTATATTCTGCCTCATGATTGATCTGCTCAAATGGCACCTCATCTTCAGATTAACTATCTCTATCTTGACTTACCAACTAATCCCAAATTAAAACAGTTTAATTTAGTGTGTATGAGTAGGTTGACTGGCCTTTATTCTATATTGTGAGTCAGAAAGAATTGAATCGCAAATCCAAATGTTTTTAGAATACTTACAAGGTAAATTATGAATGGAGAAAAATGGATGTTGTGATTATATCTTAAGAGAAGGTCTGGGTAGGTGGTAAGATTTATGGTAACATTTTATTATTTACTTATAAAATATTAAGTACATTCTAATATAACATGAACCTTCTTATGAGTCACAAATTAAATAGCTTAGGCACACCAGCAACCTCTCTTTCTTCTTCCCTCTCCTCATTCTTTCTTCTGTACTCCTCAGGAAGAGCAGTCAGACAGGCAGCATTTATGTGTCAAGAGGATGCGGCTGTCTATTCAATAGACCAAATTATTAATAGTTACTTATATTTAAACTTTAAATGTAGTCATTTGCTATTTACTTTATGCTGTCTAGTACTTATGATTGAGAACTTCACAAATAGCACTTGAGAATCACGAATAAAGAAATCTCTCCGAGAAAGGATACCCAAAAGAAAATATCCAAAACAAAAATGGCTAAGTGAACAAGTATATCTCGCATATTCTGAGGCCACATGGAAATGTAAAGGAGTCAGCCTGACTTGTACTAAACAAATAACATTAATTTCAATTTCCCACTAACTGATAGATCATGATGTCAAGGTCATGTGATATTCGGTGAAACTATTACTGCAAGTGCCGTATGGAACATATCACATGAGTGTAGCTGCAGTCCTCTGTTATTACAGAGATCACTTGGAGTTTGTAATGACAGAAGGATCAAAGTAGATATATGAATTAAAATGACATGCTCATAAATTTGCAAAATATAAAGCTCATTAGAGTGTATTACCTACTTAGTACTCACAGTTCCCTGGAATAGAAGGGGCAAAATTATTACTCCTTCAATAGAAAGAAATCTGGAAAGTTCAAGTGATTTTATAATAAATAAAATATAAATCAATGACAAGCACCCAGGGTTCCAACATCTAGGTACTATGACCTTTCTTTACCCCCAGCCCTAATTTCCCAGAAATAACTAAGGCAATAGACTGCCTGACCATTTTTTTAGGTCCAAACTCTAGACGACACTGTGAGGGAAGCTCACCCTCATAAGTGGTCATTATAAGCAACATTAAAAAGTAGAAATAACATTCTCCCTGGCATTTCATCTGCCTGGAACTGAACTCCAGCACAGCCCCCTAGCAGCTTTTTAGCCTTTAGCAAATTGTTTAATCTCTCTGAGCCTCAGCTTTGTAAAATAGGCCTGCCTTCACAGGATTTTGGTAAGGATTTGAGAAGGTGTAATTATTTTTGTATATTTGTTTTCAATGCAACTGCAATTAATATTAATTTTAAATGATCATTTAATTAGCCCTTTGAACAACCAAAGGAAGCAAATGATATTCTCCTAATTTCAGTGATATAGACACTGAAGCTTAGAAATGCCAAGTAACTTGTTCAAGATTACACTACTGGGCAGTGACGGGGCCAGTGTGCAACCCCCATATGTATAGCTTCAAATCTCTTATTATTTTTTGACTTTAACATGGAAATTCCAGTCCTAACCAGGGAAATATGAAGGTCAAGAATAAACAAAAAGCAAAATGAGCCTGGCCTGTTAACTTTAGCTTTCTTTCTTGACTTAAAACAACACTGTTAAAGGTTAAACCAATAAAGGAAACATTGATGAGGGAATGTATTTTTCCATAGTGCTGGGGTCTTATATATTGTTTAATGTTTAAAAGAGGAAAATATAACTTTACATTGGAAGAACAGGGCTGATAACCATTGAACTGTGAGCACACTCTCAATGGATCACTAGGCATCAGACAACCAGACTTCATGGGGTCCTAATGATCACAGTGTCACATACAAAAGAGCATTCTTGTCAAAATGTTTAATCTGTAGTGGCACCCCATAAACACCTCCTCCAAGTAAAAAATCTCAGCAAGCTTTTAGTAGAAATTGCTCGGCTGATTCTAAAATTTATCTGGAAATACAAAGGACCTAGGATAGCCAAAACAATCTTGAAAAAATAGTTGGAGGGTTCACATTGGCTGATTTCAAGTCTTTTTATAAGGTAACTTTTTTTTTCAAGGAAATGCATTATCTGTGTAAACAAAAAGAAATAAATCAATCAAACAGAATAGAGAGTCCAGAAGGAGACATGCATATATGATGACTAAATTTCTTAAAAGATGCAGAAGCGGAGCCGGAGGAAGATGGCGGAAGAGTAAGACGCGGAGATCACCTTCCTCCCCACAGATACATCAGAAATTCATCTACACGTGGAACAACTCCAACAGAACACCTACTGAACGCTGACAGAAGACCTCAGACCCCCCAAAAGGCAAGAAACTCCCCACATACCTGGGTAGGTCAAAAGAAAAAAAGAATAAACAGAGACAATAGGATATGGACGGGACCTGCACCAGTGGGAGGGAGCCGTGAAGGAGGGAAGGTTTCTACACACTACAAGCCCCTTCGCGGGCGGAGACTGCAGGTGGCGGAGGGGGAAAGCTTCGGAGTAGCGGAGGAGAGCACAGCAACAGGGGTGCGGAGGGCAAAGCGGAGAGATTTTGGCACAGAGGATCGGTGCCCTCAGGCACACACCAGCCCGAGAGGCTTGTCTGCTCGCCGCCGGGGCGGGCGGGGCTGGGAGCTGAGGCTCGGGTATCGGCTTTCAGTCGGAGCGCAGGGAGAGGACTGGGGCTGGCCGCAGGAAGAGACCCTGAAGGGGTTAGTGCTAGCCCGGAGGGAGTCCGGGGAAAGGGTCTGGAGCTACCGGAGAGGCAAGAGACTTTTTTCCCTTTTGTTGCCTGGTGCGCGAGGAGAGGGCATTCCCCTCCCTCCCCTCTGCCTGAGTGAGCCAGAGCCCCCGAATCAGCGGCTCCTTTAAACCCGTCCTGTCTGAGCGAAGAACGGACGCCCTCCGGCGACCTACGCGCAGAGGCGGGGCCAGGTCCAAGGCTGAGACCCGGGAGTTGTGAGAGCAGAGACAGGGAAATCTCTCTGTGCAGCCTCGGAGGCAGTGGATTAAAGCTCCACGGTCCATTTGATGTGCCCTACGTCTGTGGAGTGTATGAATGGACAGCGAATCATCCCAAATTGAGGAAGTGGACTTTGAGGACAAGATTTAAGACTTTCCCCCCTTTTTACAACGAATTATCCCAAATTAAGGAGGTGGACTTAGCAAGATTTCAGACTTTTCGCCCTTTTCCTCTTTTTACAACGAATTATCCCAAATCGAGGAGGTGGACTTGGAGAGCAAGATTTTTGATTTTTCCCCCTGCTCTCTTTTTGTGAATGTGTATGTGTAATCTTCTGTGTAAGATTCTCTCTGTATAGCTTTGCTTCCACCATATGTCCCAGGGTTCTATTGGTCCGTGTTTTTTTTTCAATAATTACTTTTTAATTTTAATAACGCTACTATATTTCATACTTTATTCTATTTTACTTTACCTGCTCTTTTTTTCCTCCCTTCCCTTCCTCCCTCCCTCCCTCCGCTCCTCCTTTCCTTCTTTCTTTTTCTTTCCTCCCTCCCTCCCTCCCACCCTTCTTCTTTCCACTTTCTTTTTCTTTCCTTCCTCCCTCCCTCCTGTCTTTCTTTCTTTCTTTCCTTCCTCCCTCCCTCCCTCCCTTCTTCCATTCACTCTTCCTTTTGCTTTCATTCCTCCCTCCCTCCCTCGTTTCTTTCCTTCTTTCTTTCCATCCTGCCTCCCTCCCTCCCTCCTTTCTTTCTTTCTTCCTTCCTTCCTTTCTTCCCTTCTTCCTTTCTTTCCCTCTCTCTTTCTTTCTTCTACTAATTCTTTCTTTCTACTTTTTCTCACTGTTATTCTGAGCTGGGTGGATGAAAGGCTCTTGTTGCTGCAGCCAGGAGTCAGTGCTGTGCCTCTGAAGTGGGAGAGCCAACCTCAGGACACGGGTCCACAAGAGACCTCCCAGCTCCACATAATATCAAGCAGCGAAAATCTCCCAGGGATCTCCATCTCAACACCAGCACCCAGCTTCAGTCAACGACCAGCAAGCTACTGTGCTGGTCACCCTATGCCAAGCAACTAGCAAGGCAGGAACACAACCCCACCCATTAGCAGAGAGGCTACCTAAAAACATAATAAGGCCACAGGCACCCCAAAACACACCACCAGACGTGGACCTGTCCACCAGAAAGACAAGATCGAGCCTAAACCACCAGAACACAGGCATTAGTCCCCCCCACCAGGAAGCCTACACAACCTACTGAAACAACCTTAGCCACAGGGGACAGATACCAAAAACAACGGGAACTACGAATCTGCAGCCTGCAAAAAGGAGACCCCAAACACAGTAACATAAGCAAAATGAGAAAGCAGAAAAACACACAGCAGGTGAAGGAGCAAGATAAAAACCTACCAGACCTAACAAATGAAGAGGTAATACGCAGTCTACCTGAAAAAGAATTCAGAATAATGATAGTAAAGCTGATCCAAGATTCTATTTCCAAGATCCAAAATCTTGGAAATAGAATAGACAATATGCAAGAAACAGTTAACAAGGACCTAGAAGAACTAAAGATGAATCAAGCATCGATTAAAAACACAATAAATGAAATGAAAAATACTCTAGATGGGATCAATAGCAGAATAACTGAGGCAGAAGAACGGATAAGTGAGGTGGAAGATAAAATAGTGGAAATAACTGATGCAGAGCAAAATAAAGAAAAAAGAATGAAAAGAATAGAGGACAGTCTCAGAGACCTCTGGGACAACATTAAACACACCAACATTCGAATTATAGGGGTTCCAGAAGAAGAAGAGAAAAAGAAAGGGACTGAGAAAATATTTGAAGAGATTATAGTTGAAAACTTCCCTAATATGGGAAAGGAAATAGTTAATCAAGTCCAGGAGGCACAGAGAGTCCCATACAGAATAAATCCAAGGAGAAATACGCCAAGACACATATTAATCAAACTGTCAAAAATTAAACACAAAGAAATCATATTAAAAGCAGCAAGGGAAAAACAACAAATAACACACAAGGGAATCCCCATCAGGTTAACAGCTGATCTCTCAGCAGAAACTCTACAAGCCAGAAGGGAGTGGAAGGACATAATTAAAGTGATGAAGGAGAGAAACCTGCAACCAAGATTACTCTACCCAGCAAGGATCTCATTCAGATTTGATGGAGAAATTAAAACGTTTACAGACAAGCAAAAGCTGAGAGAGTTCAGCACCACCAAACCAGCTTTACAACAAATGCTAAAGGAACTTCTCTAGGCAAGAAACACAACAGAAGGAATATACCTACAATAACGAACCCAAAGCAATTAAGGAAATGGGAATAGAAACATACATATCAATAATTATCTTAAATGTAAATGGACTAAATGCTCCCACCAAAAGACACAGAGTGGCTGAATGGATACAAAAACAAGACCCATATATATGCTGTCTACAAGAGACCCACTTCAGACCTAGAGACACATACAGATTGAAAGTAAGGGGATGGAAAAAGATATTCCATGCAAATGGAAATCAAAAGAAAGCTGGAGTAGCAATTCCTATATCAGACAAAATACACTTTAAAATAAAGACTATTAGAAGAGACAAAGAAGGACACTACATAACAATAAAGGGATCGATCCAAGAAGAAGATACAACAATTGTAAATATTTATGCACCCAACATAGGAGCACCTCAATACATAAGGCAAATACTAACAGCCATAAAAGGGGAAATCGACAGTAACACAATCATAGTAGGGGACTTTAACACCCCACTTTCACCAATGGACAGATCATCCAAAATGAAAATAAATAAGGAAACACAAGCTTTAAATGATACATTAAACAAGATGGACTTAGTTGATATTTATAGGACATTCCATCCAAAAACAACAGAATACACATTTTTCTCAAGTGCTCATGGAACATTCTCTAGGATAGATCATATCTTGGGTCACAAATCAAGCCTTGGTAAATTTAAGAAAATTGAAATTGTATCAAGTATCTTTTCCGACCACAATGCTATGAGACTAGACATCAATTACAGGAAAAGATCTGTAAAAAATACAAACACATGGAGGCTAAACAATACACTACTCAATAACGAAGTGATCACTGAAGAAATCAAAGAGGAAATTAAAAAATACCTAGAAACAAATGACAATGGAGACACGACGACCCAAAACCCATGGGACGCAGCAAAAGCAGTTCTAAGGGGGAAGTTTATAGCAATACAATCCCACCTTAAGAAACAGGAAACATTTCGAGTAAACAACCTGACCCTGCACCTAAAGCAATTAGAGAAAGAAGAACAAAAAACCCCCAAAGTTAGCAGAAGGAAAGAAATCATAAAGATCAGATCAGAAATAAATGAAAAAGAAATGAAGGAAACAATAGCAAAGATCAACCGAACTAAAAGCTGGTTCTTTGAGAAGATAAACAAAATTGACAAACCATTAGCCAGACTCATCAAGAAAAGAAGGGAGAAGACTCAAATCAATAGAATTAGAAATGAAAAAGGAGAAGTAGCAACTGACACTGCAGAAATACAAAAGATCATGAGAGATTACTACAAGCAACTCTATGCCAATAAAATGGACAACCTGGAAGAAATGGACAAATTCTTAGAAATGCACAACCTACCAAGACTCACTCAGGAAGAAATAGAAAATATGAATAGACCAATCACAAGCACTGAAATTGAAACTGTGATTAAAAATCTTCCATGAAACAAAAGCCCAGGACCAGATGCCTTCACAGGCGAATTCTATCAAACATTTAGAGAAGAGCTAACACCCATCCTTCTCAAACTCTTCCAAACAATATCAGAGGAAGGAACACTCCCAAACTCATTCTACGAGGCCACCATCACCTTGATACCAAAACCAGGCAAGGATGTCACAAAGAAAGAAAACTACAGGCCAATATCACTGATGAACATAGATGCAAAAATCCTCAACAAAATACTAGCAAACAGAATCCAACAGCACATTAAAAGGATCATACACCATGATCAAGTGGGGTTTATTCCAGGAATGCAAGGATTCTTCAATATACGCAAATCAATCAATGTGATACACCATATTAACAAGTTGAAGGAGAAAAACCATATGATCATCTCAATAGATGCAGAGAAAGCTTTCGACAAAATTCAACACCCATTTATGATAAAAACCCTGCAGAAAGTAGGCATAGAGGGAACTTTCCTCAACATAATAAAGGCCATATATGACAAACCCACAGCCAACATTGTCCTCAACGGTGAAAAACTGAAACCATTTCCACTAAGATCAGGAACAAGACAAGGCTGCCCACTCTCACCACTCTTATTCAACATAGTTTTGGAAGTTTTAGCCACAGCAATCAGAGAAGAAAAGGAAATAAAAGGAATCCAAATTGGAAAAGAAGAAGTAAAGCTGTCACTGTTTGCAGATGACATGATACTATACATAGAGAATCCTAAAGACGCTACCGAAAAACTACTAGAGCTAATCAATGAATTTGGTAAAGTAGCAGGATACAAAATTAATGCACAGAAATCTCTGGCATTCCTGTACACTAATGATGAAAAATCTGAAAATGAAATCAAGAAAACACTCCCATTTACCATTGCAACAAAAAGAATAAAATATCTAGGAATAAACCTACCTAAGGAGACAAAAGACCTGTATGCAGAAAATTATAAGACACTGATGAAAGAAATTAAAGATGATACAAATAGATGGAGAGATATACCATGCTCCTGGATTGGAAGAATCAATATTGTGAAAATGACTCTACTACCCAAAGCAATCTACAGATTCAATGCAATCCCTATCAAACTACCACTGGCATTTTTCACAGAACTAGAACAAAAAATTTCAAAATTTGTTTGGAAAAACAAAAGACCCCGAATAGCCAAAGCAATCTTGAGAACGAAAAATGGAGCTGGAGGAATCAGGCTCCCTGACTTCAGACTATACTACAAAGCTACAGTAATTAAGACAGTGTGGTACTGGCATAAAAACAGAAAGATAGATCAGTGGATCAGGATAGAAAGCCCAGAGATAAACCCACGCACATATGGCCAACTTATCTTTGATAAAGGAGGCAGGAATGTACAGTGGAGAAAGGACAGCCTCTTCAATAAGTGGTGCTGGGAAAACTGGACAGGGACATGTAAAAGTATGAGATTAGATCATTCCCTAACACCATACACAAAAATAAGCTCAAAATGGATTAAAGACCTAAATGTAAGGCCAGAAACTATCAAACTCTTAGAGGAAAACATAGGTAGAACACTCTATGACATAAATCACAGCAAGATCCTTTTGGACCCACCTCCTAGAGAAATGGAACTAAAAACAAAGATAAACAAATGGGACCTAATGAAACTTCAAAGCTTTTGCACAGCAAAGGAAACCATAAACAAGACCAAAAGACAACCCTCAGAATGGGAGAAAATATTTGCAAATGAAGCAACTGACAAAGGATTAATCTCCAAAATTTATAAACAGCTCATGCAGCTCAATAGCAAAAAAACAAACAACCCAATCCAAAAATGGGCAGAAGACTTAAATAGGCATTTCTCCAAAGAAGATATACAGACTGCCAACAAACACATGAAAGAATGCTCAACATCATTAATCATTAGAGAAATGCAAATCAAAACTACAATGAGATATCATCTCACACCAGTCAGAATGGCCATCATCAAGAAATCTAGAAACAATAAATGCTGGAGAGGGTGTGGAGAAAAGGGAACACTCTTCCACTGCTGGTGGGAATGTGAATTGGTACAGCCACTATGGAGAACAGTATGGAGGTTCCTTAAAAAACTACAAATAGAACTACCATATGACCCAGCAATCCCACTACTAGGCATATACCCTGAGAAAACCATAATTCAAAAAGAGACATGTACCAAAATGTTCATTGCAGCTCTATTCACAATAGCCCGGAGCTGGAAACAACCTAAGTGTCCATCATCGGATGAATGGATAAAGAAGATGTGGCACATATATACAATGGAATATTACTCAGCCATAAAAAGGAACGAAACTGAGCTATTTGTAATGAGGTGGATAGACCTAGAGTCTGTCATACAGAGTGAAGTAAGTCAGAAAGAGAAAGACAAATACCGTATGCTAACACATATATATGGAATTAAAAAAAAAAATGTCATGAAGAACCTAGGGGTAAAACGGGAATAAAGACACAGACTTACTTGAGAACGGACTTGAGGATATGGGGAGGGTGAAGGGTAAGCTGTGACAAAGCGAAAGAGAGGCATGGACATATATACACTACCAAACGTAAGGTAGATAGATAGTGGGAAGCAGCCGCAGAGCACAGGGAGATCAGCTCGGTGCTTTGTGACCGCCTGGAGGGGTGGGATAGGGAGGGTGGGAGGGAGGGAGACGCAATAGGGAAGGGATGTGGGAACAGATGTGTATGTATGACTGATTCACTTTGTTATAAAGCAGAAACTAATAAAAAAAAAAAAAAACACAGTGGAGAAAAAAAAAAAAAAAAAAGTAGTAGATAAGCTAAGATTCTTTCCACCTAGAAAAGTGTATGGTTCATGATATAATTTATATTTTCTTAATAAATGTAGTTAATGCAAAAAAAAAAAAAAGATGCAGAAGCAATTGTCTAGAGAAAGTATTGTCTTTTTAATAAATGGTGATGGAATTATTGGATATTTTTATGTAAAAATACAACTATAACTTAGATCCATACCTCACACTGTTTATAACTGTTAATGGACTATAGTTCTACAAGTGAAACCTAAAACTATGAAACTAATAGAAGAAAATCTTTATAATTTTAGGTTAGGGAAAGGCTTCATAGAGACAACACCAGACACAATTCACAAAAGAAAAAACAAAAGATAAATTAGACTTCCTCAAAATTAAAACTTATACTCCTCAAAAGACATCATTAATGAAATTTAAAAAAAAACAACACAGACTGAGGGAGAAAAACAGACTGGGGAAAGAAAGTTGAAAATTATATGTTATAGAATTTGAATCTAGAATATATAAAGAATTCTTAAAGTAAGAAAACAACCGAGTTAAAAATGAGCAAGATTCATAAATAAGCCTCAAATCAGGATTGAGATAACCTATATTTGTAGTTGTCTGTGTACATTTTGTGCATGTGTGTGTGTGTTATTTTCCAAAGGTTATTTTTTTAAAAAAGATCACTCAGGGTAAGGATGTATTTTTACCCTACCTTACTTCAGTAACAACACCTAACTTGCATTCCTTACCTCAATAAAAGTGTCCTTCCTTCCAGGTGCATTGACTCAAAAATAATCCTTATTTTGTTCCCTTCCCTCTTCCTTCATTGCTAGATTCATTTAGTCACCAAATTCTGCAAACTGTATCATCAAACTCTCATTATTATTTATATACCGCCCCATATTTCTACTACCATTGCACAGTTTTAGAATCCCTCTCATAGTTTCATCTCCTTATCTGTAGTTTCTCCCCTCTACAATTCCTTTGACCAACTGCAGCAATATTAGTGCTCTAAAATAGGTAGGTGATCATGTAATTAATCTCTGCCTCTGAAATTTCATGTTGTCTTCAATGTAAAGAGAATGCCTGGTGTTTAAAGCTGTTCATAAATTTTTATTTTTCCTTCCAGCTTAGTTTCCTATAACACCTCACTTATTAAATGTATGCCTTAGTCACACGTCAATCTCCTTACAATTGCCTGAATTTCTCTTATATATGGATCCTTCATCCAAACTGTATTCTCCAACTATCCATATCTCCAATCTTTTATTCTCCAAAATTCCAGTTCAGA